>NW_020449464.1:0-26471 GCF_003343035.1 Apteryx rowi | reverse complement strand
GCGCGTTGGGGGTGTCGGTAACCTGTCCTGTCACGGCGCTGTTCCTTCCTGAGCGGGAGCCGGCACCGTGGGCTTTGCCTGTGCCTTCCGGAGCAGTCTGACCGGCAACGCTCGCTGTCTCTCGCCAAGGCCGTCCCGTGCTAGGCCGCGACGCCGCCCTCGACGCCGCCGGCGGTGGGAGCGGCCGGGGAGGAGACCCGGCCAGGTTGGCGGAACATCCCTTTCGTTCCGACATCCCTACTGTCCCACTCACCTCGTCTGCGAGCGTCAGTAATTTAGGGGTCAGTAAGCAGGTTCATAGCCTGATAAAGAAGAGGATGGTCTCCGAGCAATTAAGCTCTTTTTTTTAAAATAACGCGCATCTACTTCAGCAGGAATGAGAGTATAAACCTCACACATTGACTGGGAAAGACGCATCATCTTTCTCAATTACACAAAGGATTAAGCAAATATATTGATCAGGCGATATATGCAGGCAAAATACTTCCAAGATAAATTTTAAAAGAACTTATATAACCAAGTATTCTAAGTAATATTTTGTTTTGCATAGTGTTTTCCATACAACTATATTCTAAAATATCTGTAAATAAGTTAACAGTAAGTTTTGTTTTTTAGAGTACATCTGTGGGAGATATTCAGGGAATTATTAATCTTTTCTTGGCAGCTAACCAGACACAGAAAACTCAGCCCTTTTTCCATTCTCTAAAGATCCAAATGTAATTTTTCAGGTAAAATTCTGGAGCACTGGGGCTATACAGTAGGCTGCAGTCACTTCAAGAGGATAAAATGGAGTGTGCATCAGAGATCTGACTAGAACAGCATGAAGCCCTGTCCCGCCTGCATCATACATTTGGCAGTAATTTTGGAGAATAATAAAACAAAAGCACTAGCCTTGAAACAAGTCTCTTTCTTACCTACCCATATGCATAAACAGATCTGAAATCCTACCACATAGAGGCACTAGCATAGAAGCAATTTCCAAATTAAGAGAACAGACACTGTACTGCATAATTTTATGATGTTATATAAAATTGCCTCAACCTATAAATAAGTAAAACAGAACTGTTGTGCAGTTACTCTTACATGTGTCATTCTCGCTGTCAATTCACCTGTCAATTGACAATAGTGCCTCCTCATTTTATATAATGCCTCGTGGTTATTTCATAATTGTTGCAGAGCATGCAAATCTCCAGGCTGCCCGAGAGCAGCCGTTGCTCAGGGAGCAGGATTTCCCAGATCAGCATATGGTTATTTCTTAATTGGCGTATTGTCAATAAGGAAACTCCACTTAGCTCGTATAATCACTGTATAACTGGCTCCTGGAATAAATATCTCAGTTCAGCTACTCATTTTCCTCAGCTGAAGAAGAAAATGAAGTAATCAAACTATATATACATATATATATATGCACACACATACAAACACGCACATGCATAAACATTTATGTACACATACATGGGCCAAGTTGCAGAAACTCTGTGGAAATCAGACTTTGATATATTTCTTTTAAAAAGGTAGCGAATGAACAATTTTCTTCATCTCTTCCCTTTGTGGCCTTCAGAATAGCTGCCCCATGTTTGCATTTATAGTTAAATTCTCAGCCCTGCTGGTGCCAGGCAGTTTTGAACCTTAATGTAAGTAACAGTGTAGCTGTTCTGGGAAGCCCCAACAATGCAGAGTGCATAAACAGTCTTCATTAAAGTCCACGATGGTTAAAATAACTAGTTGAGATCGCTGTAGTCTCACTGAGATAACTTTTATTCATAAACAGAAAATACAATCTCTGCCAGAGATGTCTCTCAGCAGGCTGGTTTTGCAAGTATACGCTGCACTTTGGTTCATGTTCACAGAACATTACACAACTTATTGTCATACTGACCCTGCAAAGGTGTCCCCCCACCCCTATTTCTACAGAATACACAAATCTGTACACAATTTATACCGGCAGAAAGGATTCTTTTACCAACACGTGTCAGCCATCTTCTTCAACAGCACAAACTCAGCAAAAGAATTTTTTTGCAGGTTGAAATTGCACGTATACAGAAAGGTGGGCCAGCATAAGCGTTGGTTGAGGACATGACCTCATCGCATTTGTCATTAATATAGGCACAATTTTAGAGTGTACTCCTAGCCTAAGGTAGGTAATAAGTGGCTTGTCTATGGTTACCTAGAGTAGATAAATTTCACCTTGCTTCAGACATTACATCTACAAGACAGGCTTGTAAATTTGATATGCCCATCCTGGGCTCCTTGAAAAATCAGCATAGAGGAATGACCACTTCCAAGTCAAGATTCAGCTCATCTTAAGCAGATGCCCAAAAGACGTCAAACCGCCCGCACCCCCTGGTCTTTGTATCAGTCACAGAGCGACCTAGGTCCGAAGTGGACACCTCCATCACAAATGCCTTCATTTAAGCGGAATCTCACATTGAATGGCTTGACAGGTAATTCCACCTCTCCTTTTCTCACCATTCCTCAGCAATATCACTCTTTGCAAAGTCTTCTGCTTGTTACAGTTCTGACCCATGGTCAGGAAAATACTTGTCAACATTATCCATATTTTCTCAAACAAAACAAGAGTTTGTTTTAGCTGTTAGACTGGCCCTCAGTTCACCTCCAAGCAGACAAGGACACTGCAGTAGCCAGGCTTTAATCATTTGCCAGCTTTTGGAAAGGGAATTTTCAATCTGGAGGTGTAAACATTTGAGGACTGCAAAGAAAACGTGCATGCGTTTCAGGCACTGCTGGTGCCTATGGTAGTGACTGCAAATGATAGACCAGTGTTCTTGACAAGCTTTATATTCATGGCTCTGCAAAGGCAACACAGAATTCCTCAAAATATTTGCAGGTTTTTGGAAGGCTTTGACTGGAAGGCTTTTCTCAAGGCTTGACTGAATCTTCCCAGGCACACACATGTACAACATTTCTTGATAGGAATTTCACAGCAAAAGAGTAACTTTAAACTTTAGATCTAATAAAAGTTATTATTATTATAAAAGTTAATATTTCCCAAAGTACTTAAGCTACTTGGGAATCCACATCCTTTAAAACTCACAGAGACTTTCAGCTCCGAGGCTCTAATTGCTTAAAGAGTGTAGGTGTCTAAATCCTACTGTTAAGACATATAAATACTTCTGAGGTTCTGTTGGTTAGAAGCCAAAGTGACTGAGGTGCTTTAGGAATAGGATTTGGGGGTATTTAAAAATTTTTCTTCCTTATAAAAAAATACCCCTCCCCCAGCAATTATGCCACACACAGACCCCCTGTTATCTAGAAGGGAAGAGTAATTGCTAATCCTGCTTATCTGACACATATCACAGACCACCTTTCCTATGAGCATTATTCTCATGGCTTCTTAGCTTTTCTCCTGATTTAAAATTTTTGTCYGTCCAATCCAAGAACAGAAAAACAACCCTATGGTTTACACAATCAATAAGGCACCACCCAGAACAGCACAGCTTAGGCTTTAAATGTTCAAAATACGGAGTATCACAAACAATCCAATTTTCAGTACTTGCCCTGTACACACTCTCACTTCCGTTCTTAGCCCTACTGCACCTAGAAGGAGAAAGTGGATCTGTTTCCCAGGCTTTTCTCTAAGTGAGCTGAAGATAAAGAGTCAGAGCTCAATAGTCCTAAATACAATACTCATTTTAAGCCCCTTCTGCAAATGGAGTGCAGCCCAAGGACTGGAAACTTCGCTTTTTACCCAGAAGACAGCTGTGTCTGCAGAGTGACAAATCAACAAATAAATCCTAAACTTCTTTCAAGAACTGATTATTCCTTATCAAGTAGAATTTAATCAAAAGCTGTCTGCTGACAGACCAAAAGATTGATGCTAGTATGTCAAGCCCTCCGTAGTTATTATGTTAAGAGATCTAGCAGCAATATTTCAGAGCTTGCAGCTTTATAGAAAGTTACAGGGATTTATTGGTTAGGTGAGAATCTTTTGTAACGGATTTACAGCCTAGGTACTCTGCTGACAGACGTGCTCACCCGGCCATCCGTGGAGGGGTAACCTCCCATAAAATACTGCACTCTTCATAGCACGTCTGGCCTTACAAGGGGCTGAGCGAGCTCTTGAACCACGAGGTGGTGAGGAGCCTCGGCTGTCACCGCTAGAAGTCTGATACAGAGCCCATGGAAGCCAGCAGAGAAAAATTCCTCTGACTGAGATTAGGCCTTCTGCGAGAAAGAGTCTTTTTAAGTCAGAAGGTCTGTGCTCCCAAGTCGTTACAAATATATGCAGGGTTCCTGGTTGCCTCTTGCTTCGTCCCGTCCTAGGTGTTATCTCAGGACCTGGCAGGCGGACTGCCTTCCTGAGTAAAGTCTGCAGCACAGCTACTGAATGATCCGGAGATATGACAGATCTCCAGTGTCACTCCAGTGTCCAGCTTTTGCTTGGACACCTCTGAGTTAAGGTCCTGATTTTTTTTTAGTTCATAAGCAATATTCCTGAATATTGGTCCAGCCCATGCGAGTATTATGTCAAATCAACCTAAACCTGTGTAAACATGCTTCTTCTGCTCCCCCACTGTGCAATCCCACATACAATTCATCTATGGTGGAAGGAAGCACATACTGAGAAAAGAGGCAGATCTCAGCTATACCAGTGAATTACACCGGAGACATTATAATGAATTTACACCAGAGGAGCTGCACATGCAATATGCTTTCATGTCAATAATCAAATAATCAAAACTCTACATACCTATAATTCTTTTGCATGTTTCTCAGTGCTTCTTTATAATGCAAAGAGCAGTATAAATGTGGAGAAATTCTGCAACTTCACGACAGCTACCACATTACACAGCTGGGGAGCATGCACTCCACACTGGGAAATGCTGCTGGGAAAAGGGGTAACAAAGCAATTAGTCCCTCCTGTCCTCAGTAAATTAATGCCTGATCAGGACTGCAAGTAATTTATCCATTTAAATAGTAACAATTTACATTTTCTCTTCCTGCGTTAAACGGGATGTGGCTCTTTCAATCTGTGGCTGGCATATCCTCCCTAATGCTTCAGTTAGATCACTAGCAGGCTCCTTAAAGTTCAGGGGAAAATAGTTCTTACGATTAACAGCTGGCAAGACTTACTTCTTAACATTAATTACAGGATTAACCTACTTACTTTGGATGGAAAGCTCCTACAACTTTCCAACAACAATACTTAGCAACAGCATAAGAAATTACAGTTGATGAGACCATGCTCCCACTAAAAACAGTGGAATTTTTGCTATTGGCTTGAACTGAAGCCAGCCGTGAACTGTTGTTGCACGTGTTACAAAACAGAAATATTTCAGCATCACAGCTTACATGATCTATGTTAGCCGTGAAACAAAGTCGGTGCTGAGCAAACGCCCCAGCCCCGCGGGCAGGCTTCCTCTGGCGCTCGGAGATGCGATGCCTCTGGCAGAGCTGACCAAAAGGAAGGCGCGCTCCAGCCGCAAAGACATTTCTTGAGAAAACTGCTGCCAAAGTCAGGTCTGAAATTACGCATTGGGCTAAGAGCTGGAGCGGCTGAGGCGCCGGCATGCAGCCCCTTTCCGCTCCCTGCTGGGGCCACGGCGACCAGGGAAGCGCCAAGAAGGGCCCGCGGGGGAGACGCTGCTGCAGGATTCCCCAGAGCTGGTCTGCCGCGACCCGCGCCTGGGGTGCCGCGTTGGAAGGGAGCCTGTTTGTCACTGTAAAACCCCCAAAACGCTGTCGGTGGGTGAGATGATGTTAGCTCTGAGCTACGCGCCAGGACAAGGTAAAGAGAGGATCTTGCTGACTGCCTACCAAAACCCCTCAAGCAGCCGGCATTTGCTGTGCAAGTCGCTCTTGTGCCGAACTGCTTTGTTCAGTTTTGCGACAGGGAAATAAAAAGCTTTTCTGCTGCAACCTAGAGTGAAACTGTTCCTACAGAGACATTATTTACCTTTTGTTAGGATCCTGAAATGGAAAATACTGCAGATTATAAGGCATTATTGTACAACTATGTTTTTATCTTGGTCCAAGAGAGAGATCAAAAGAAAGGAGTTAAGCAGTGAAATAAACCGGGGCAGAGATGAAGTAGCTCAAGAGCAGCCAGACGCAAATATCAAGTCTTTGGGATCTCTAGGGTTTGTTTTAAACTTGATTGTTTTAATTCCATGTAATGATGTCAATTTAACTATATAACCAAGTTTGTATTTTTAGAGGTGATCTCTCATTCAGATACCTTAATTCTCCCCCGGTTCTGCTAGGGTCATGCTGGCAGAGAAGACGACTGCAGCTTGCTACGACCTGGTAGCTCAGCATTTGCCAAGATATTTTTGGATGTAGCATGTTCTCTCTACTCTTCCTCCCCCCTTTCCTGAACAAAGGGAGAACAGAGGACACATCCCTTCTCCGGTGCCTCTGCATGTTTCCACCAGACTAAGAGGTAGAGGTAACTGTCCCTTTCCTTCATGTCCCTTCCTTGTCCCTCGTGCTGTGGGAGGCTGGAGGGGAGCAGGCAGGTGGCTGAACATCAGTAATCCAACTTTCCAGCCCTGTAATTCTCCTTACTTTGAATGCAGAGACTGAAAGAAGGGAAGGGTGGATTTCTGGGGTAGATGTCTCAAAAAACTTCCTACGCTCCTGTGAAAATCAAAACTTTTAGAAAAATGCTTGAAAAGCCCCCCTGCCTCAAATCTCATAGGGCTCACCAATCCCTGGCAATGATGATTTTTTTCAGTGATGATAAAATTAAGTGTAGTACCCTAAGGGAGGAGAAAGGGTCCATGTATGTTTCCATGTGTGCCCTCACCTGGGTACCTAGGCGGCTTTCAAGAACCCGGATGGCATCCAAAGACTTTATCATGGCTCCCAGCTGTATTAACAATAGTGCGTAGAGGATTTTTAAAGACTCATTTGAAAATGGGAATTCACTCCTTTAAAAACCTGTCTTTCCAAGCATAGAACGCTGCCCTGCAAGCCGTCATGACACACGTATCCAGAGACTCTCAAATTATACAAATTAGCAGCTGAGAAATGGAACTCTCTCTTCAAGCTGTTTTGCCTATATGAGCTTGCTATAGGAAACAAAAATTGTTCTCATTTGTAAGAACTTTCTTGAATTCTGTCCAGAATATTACATTTGAAATCAAATACATTAACAGGGAAGTGATGGTTCAGCAAAGGAAGAGCAGAAATGGCTCACTGGCCTGAAACCTGCTTGGATTAGCAGTGACTGACAGCTTTTTCCGTTTGAGAAAAGATTTGTCATCATCAGTCCAGTTACCAGAGGATAGCTGCTCACTCAGGAAAACATGATCATATTTGCTGGAAGTTTCAGCAGAGAAGCCAAAGACTATGTGAGTATACAGTGCCCACTAATCTATCTCACACATCTAGAAATGCACCTTCCTACGACACTTCTTTGAGCAGGGATCCACTGGCAGGATGATAAATTCTATATAATCATAATGAATTGAAATACTTCAACTGTTTCAGATCCTGCCAAGCAATAGAAGGAATAGGTTTCTTTGACAATGTTCTCAGAAAAATGCCATCGTGTTTTCTGGAAGTCTCAGCAGTGAAATCAAGGACCCTGTGGATATGCAGTGTACCCGTGAATCTCGCCTCCATCCTGCATGCTGTGAGCTGTTAGAGGCGCTAAAGAGGCCATGATGTGTTATTAGTATGCTAATAACCGCTCCTAACTTCTGAGGTATCTTGCGCTGAATTTGGGAATTCTGAGCAGAAATGCAGGTGGCTGTGGCTGTAACTGAAGCGTCTTGGACTCCAGCCCAATCCTGTAGAATACAAACATGTCTTACACAAAGAGAAATCCGGTAGATGGCACTTCCTACCTGTCTATGCTCTCTCCCCATCTTAAGGGTTAGTCCCTCCGTTTTTTATGTATCCATGCAAGCATATGTACATAGACCCAAATTATCTAGCCTTTCACAATAAAAAGGGGCATGCTGAGACAGACTGTATTTTTGCATCGTCTATGCTTAAATATAGGCATAGCGAATGAAATGCTGTGTGGAAAGAATCTGTGACTAGCTAGGAGAAACCTATAATTGCTAAAGCAGACATTAGACTCCTGGTGAAACCGCTCAATCAGTGATGATATAGATGTTGACACCTCCAGGACACAATCCAGGAATTCTTGTCACTAATGATAATACTGAGAAGCATGAATTTTTGGAGGGCCTGAAGAAGACAACTGCTTGTTCCAGGACTTATGTTTGTTTTTTCCTTAAGCTGCACCTCTTCATTGACTTCTGTATTGGAAAACAGGTCTGCAAGGCCCCAAGCATGCTACTGCTCAGCAATATGAGTGTCAGATGGGAAAGCACCATTAAATCACATTGTTCCTGTGACCTTGGTGAAACTGAGGTGTTCCACTAACTCCTTCTGACATGGTGTCCAAGTGTTGTTCCTTGGAGATCTGCAAAGAAAGGGTATTTCTACAAGGCACTTGAGGTAAAAAAGGAGCATGGTGCATTCACCCAAATCCACAGCACAAAGAGGGACCGCAGAGACACGGCAGACTGCGTTGGTCCCAGGGGCTCGCTCCCGGTGTCGTCAGATGGCGATTCCGGATGCTGCCTGCAGGACGGGATTTCTGGGCAGGCTGCAAGCAGAACACAGACTAGAGCAGCAAAGACACGTGCTAACGTGTCTCCAGAGCAGCCCGAGGTCCAGAGCATCCTCGGAGCACTCCGAGAGACGCGTTACTGACACGTCCATAGACTATTTATTTCCACAAATACTGCAGTGCCCCACATAGAAGGTAATAAAGAGTGATTATAGATTTAAACAAAGATATAAAACCAATGTCATTTTTACCGCACCGTGACGACAACAGCTGGAGGAAGGACAAGTAAGTGCAGCTTGTGAACTGCTCGCTGTCTGTCTGTCGAGACAGACGTATGGCGTGCCAGCTGCGTGGGTGCCTCCTGGAAAGCCGCCCTCGGAGCAGCTCTGGGAAGATGGGCACGCGGAAGCCCAGCGCGGGCTGCGGCAGCATGGCGAGGGCCGGGCCGGCCACGAGGAGACACGGGGCGCGCTGGTCCCCTCCTGCTCTGTCACACAGCCTGGCTTCTCCAGCCGGGAGGAGAGAGGGGTGTTCTGGGGTTTTGGGGGCTTTCTGTTTTTTTTTCTGAAAAAAGGTGGATTTTCAGAAACTTTAAGCAGTATTTTTTACAAACTAATTCAATTTCACCTCCACTCTAAGACATCTGGAAGTTGTAAAGTTGTTTTACTTTTTGACCGAAGAGTATCTTAAAATGTACCAAAAATTTAAAGAGGCAATTAATATTTTGACCCCCTGTTTTTATTTCTTAGTTTCCTGACCTCAGCCTTGAGGATTCTCCCTTGTCCCTCCTCCTGGCACAGAAATCAGTGTATGAAGTATATTACTTAATTTCAATTACAGCGTTAATTATAGAAGACAAATGGTTACTGAGTCTCGCGCCACAATTAATCAAGCTGATATTTACTCAGTGCATTGTGCACGCCGGATTAAGCTGCAGCTAGCGAAGCAGGGCAAGGAAAGTGAGTGGCAGAAGCATTATCGCGGCACACTGCCTCCCGCCGGGAAAGTTCATCTTCCTTCTGAAAGAGACGCCTTCGGGGATCATGTAATTTGAATTCCCCGTGAATTCAGTGTCATCTTAGCTTGACCAGCTCTGGAAGAACATATTAACCTCCTCTTGTGATTTTCAGAAAACCATTCTAATTTAGCAAGTAATTACGGGTCACATGCAGGATAAAGAGCTCGATAAGCTTGGATTACGGCAGGAAGCTTTGTTTCCACGGCAACGCTGGCAGAGGGGGTGTTAATGCGGGGGTCGGTCAGCTAATGAACTGGGAACGGTTACTGGCTGCAAGACATTAGAGCTAGGGGAAGGAAAATAACTATTGTATTGCCATTTAATGATCTGATAGCAGAAAACACATGCACGAAGCTAGTTATCGCTGAAAATACTGGAGAGAAAGGTTGTGGCGGGAGCGTTCTGCCAAACAAGGCCAAGAGAAGCCCAAAACGACGACGCTCGACAAACTTCCCATCTCCCTAAGCTAAAATCGCTTCGGCCGTCATTCATGGATTTCACTGCGTTCCCAGCGTGAAGCTGTCGGTGTCTGCGTAAGCTGCCGCCGCCGCTTCCGCACATGCTCCGCGCTGGACGTCCGTCTCTCCCGAGGCTCGCGGCGACGGAGGTTACCGCCCGCGCAGTGCCGCCGGGGCGACGCCGGCCCGGCAGGTCTCGCCGGTGGGGCGACTGCACCAGCAAACTCCGGAATTAATGAAAGCAGGTGCAGCTCCCACTGACTTGCCCAGAAACCATACCCGATTTTTCAGTGTCCCGAGTTTCTCCCTAGGACAGCTGAGCGACCCACGAACCTGCGCAGCTTGCACAGCTGGACGTAAGATTTTGTTTTCAATACTCGAGACCGACGTGTCTCTGAAGATAGCTAAGACAGGGAAATACGATGCCACGCACAAACACGACAATAGACCTAGGAGAAGCAAAATGTTTTCAATTAGAAGTAATCAAAGCATTTCAAACCAAGATTTCTGTGGAAAAATGTTGCTTTGTAAAAATGAATATCTTTTGAAAGTAATTTATTTCAGTTATACTTTGGATGATGGGAAGAATATTTTTACTTATTTCATTAGAAGGCAAAAAATCTTATTAACACTGTAATATTTCAGAATGGGACATTTTAAATTTATATGTTGCACTTTAATATCAATATTATCTATATGTATAGAGTTTTAATATCATGTATTAACCAAAGGGACATTATAGAAATTCAGTATTTTTAACCTTGAAAACAAAACATTTTCTTTTTCATTCCAGAAAAATTTTTGGATTTTGAGCTAATTTTAAATGAACCCCCCCATTTTAGAAATTCCATTTTTCTCATGGCTTTTATTCCTATAAAAATATATAAACTTTCCAAGAGTCTTTTTAATAAGCAAATAAGTTAAAATTTTCTGTTAATATGCTGACATTGCATAATGTATGAAATGTTTGGGAATCAGATTATCGTGCTATAAAGCAGCACAACAGAAATATTACAGGTTACAGAGAACAGAAGTGACCTGCTAGATGTGAAATGCTTTCTCGGTTCACTAGTGCCATGACTATGCCCTGGGAGGGAAAGAACTGCACAGATGTTTTGGAAAGCTTTCTTTAAAACCAGCATTCCCTATCTTTTGCTGCAGTCAGATGGCATTAGTGTCTTAAAGTATAATTTAACAGCTGGGCCATACTTGAATCTGGAATACGGGTTTGTCACACTTTGTGACGTGCCTTTCAGAAACACGTATCCGTTGTGGAGATACAGATTAGGGCAATTTTTGGTGCCATCATCTCCGTATTTTTTTACGCTTGCCCTTTGCACAAGACCAGCTGGTCCTGCCTTAGGCCATCGCTGCCTGCGCTGGGGGCGGTTTCGGCACCCTCCCTCTGCAGCATGTGCTGTGGCACTCGCAGAAGGAAGATGGCGGTGCTGAAGTCAAGCGGCCTTGACCCCCCTCTGGGGGCTCCTCCTTCCCCCCTGCTACCTGCGATAGCCCTTGCTCTGCTTTCTTCTGCACATTCCTCTGTCCAGGCTAAAAAGTCACAACGGTATCTAATTCAGCACCATCTTCAAGACGAAACCTCAAGTGGTTTTAACGGTACAGCCACAGGACTGAGCAGTGTTGGAAGCGACAACTTGTCTGCGTGTGAAAATGCTGTGCAGATTTAGACGGGGTCAGAGAACATCCTTTTCCAGTTATTCTGATTGTAAAGAATCAAAAGTGACTGTAAAAGACTTACGTACATCAACGAAGGGTTCATCTGGTGCTTGGAAGAGCCAAGAATCGTGCTATATCCGCGGCTCCCCAGTCCGCACCAGCATCAAGGCTTCTAAAATAAAGCGTCCCGGTTCGAGCAGCGCAACGAAGCCACGTTGTTGCAGAGACTATTTGGCGGCGTCCCCCTTGGCCGCGTGCCATCGCTCGCACGCCACTGCGGTGCGCGACCCTGTCGCAGACGGCTGCTGAGCAAGCCCCACCAAAGCTTCCAGCTCTCCCAGAAATCGCTTGGAGGTCCTCCGGTACGAATTTATCTAGATATGGAACAAATAGAAATAATCCCCTGACTTAACAGAGTTCAGGCTGCAAAGTAATTTTGGTATCTATCTTCTCTAAATCTTATTAGCGTATTTATGCAGTCTCAAAACCCCAACACCACTTAAAGAGTTAGATATAAAGAAGGCATTAACTTAACCTGATTCCTGACAAGTCTCAGTTCAGCGTTTGATTTGGCAGATATGCCTGCCAAAACTTTACCAAGGGTAACAAATTAACCCCGGAATTAATCAAGGCACTCCACAAATTAAGTAGTAGAAAACGCGCAAGCAGGATTGTGGTCAGACTTTGGAGCTTCCATGCAGACATCAGTATTCAGCAAACTCTTGACTTCCCAAACGATTCCAGCCTTTTTCTTTGCAGCAATTTTGTTAAGGAAACACTGTTAGTGCTGGTATTCCATAGAAATGGAAACAAGTGCTTTTCACTGTGCGGAAAGCTTTATGTTCATATTTGTTTTGATTCCCACGAGAAATCGCTGATTAGTTAACTGAGTGACCTGAGTAGGAGATAAGGCAAGGCGCATCCTTCTCGCCCAGTAGTTCAGGGAAGCCATCACAGCTAATTTTTTTTTTTTTTAAAGGAGACACAATTTGCTAATTATTATTTCCAGAGCAGGACTAAAGCTAAGACATAATGCCTACTCATTAATTAATAAAAGGCGTCAGTCCTTCTATAACCTACTTAGTATAGGATGCTAGATTTCAAAAAGAGGCATGAATTAGATGGCCAAATCCACAGGCACCTGAACAAATGAGCTGCTGAGAGCTTAGCATGTTTGAAAAATCAAACTACAACCTAAATTTGGACTAAAGCAGCTGAAGCCCAATGGTAGTGATTTGTATTTTGGTAATTTTAGCCTTCAGAAACACGCACTGGAAACTGGTGAGAAAATACCACCATGCAAGAATTCTGTGTGATCCCCACGGGGCAATCAGAGTTGCACGGCAGCTCAGGCTCTGCCTCAGCCTTAGCGCCCCGTTTCGTGCTTTACTCGAGTCTAGGGCTGCAGAGTGTCGACATTCAGTCAGTTCTTCACAGATCTTGCAGAGCATTTTAAGTGTCGAACAGCCTTACTTTCCTCTGTCACTCCTTAGCACCCTCCTCTGCAGCTCTGGATGGCTGCGCTTGAGCTGAATTTATTAGAATGAACAACTGACCCCTTCATGTTTGTCTCAAGCAGGGATGAGCTAAAATGATTTTAAAACATCTGAACCTCTTTGAACATTAGAAACTGCAGAATTTAGAATCTTTTAAAGCAAATGACCTGGAAGTGAACCATGAAAAACATGGAAGCATCCCAGGCTTCGAGCTTTGGCTCCTTGAGCGCAGCCTCTGGGGAAGCTGCTCGTGTGATCCTGAGCACTGCCCAACCTGAACTGCCCGATTTTCTCACTATTACCTTCTTCTTCTTGAGAAGGAGATACCTTCTATCTCCTTGAGAAGTTCTCGCTTGTCAGGTGTCATCTCCCTCCTTGTTCCTGTTCTCTTTCTCCGTTATATTTATCCGCCTCCTGACAACAAGCCTTCCCCCAGGAGCTGGACACGCTTTCAGGTACCTGCTTGCTTTTCTGATGCAACACAACTGCCTCAGTGGGCAGGACAGTGACAGGAACGATCCCTAAAAGCATCAGCCGAATTACTTGGAACGGCTCCTTTAAATGTCAATGCTTTTCTCCTTTTTCATTCAAGGAAACAAGACCAAGCCTCAAACTGAACTAATACAAAGCAAGGGATTTTGCCTGTATTACACGAGTACTCGCTAAACCAGGAAATATGCCTTGAAATGCAAATTCCCTCAAGTTTGCTTAGGAATTCCCTTCTGTGGGGAGGTACCAAAAAAAAAAATCTGTGACATGGAATTATTTTTACATATAATGTCACAGAAAATGACTGATTCCTAATATCCAAAAAGCCCTGGAAAGCAGAGATAGGCGGTCTCTGCTGTGCACACAAGAAGTTTTGATGTGCACAGCTTTCCTTTTCAGTACTTCTGGAAGCAGTAACACGTGAAACTGAAAAATAAATTTTCCCAGACGCTAAAGTTTCCTTTAAACTCGGGGAAATGAACAGATGCTCCTGAAGCTGCTGCGTCCACCCCCCCAGATAATAACTCCTGTACCTCTGGATTTAAACAGACTTGGCGTTATCTTTGCCTTTGGTCTTCCTGGCTGGCTCATTTGTCACTATTTCTTCACAGAGGAGGGACCCTGTTGTTGAAGGTAGTGCAGATGCCAAGAACCCTTAGAAAATGGGTATGCATCAGTTTCTTCTGCCAGCAGAGGGATGGTGGAGCAGACGTTTTCCTGGCTTGGCTTCCTCAGCACGCCTGAGCATTTCTGGACAGATCAGACCCTCCTAGGGAGGTTGCCTTTCTCGCCCGTGTCTTACCCATTCTCCTCCCTCCTCCGTCAGCTCCCAGCGCAGCCGGCCCCGCGGAGGAGCGCCACGTTCGCTCGGCCAGGCAGATGCACCACGCACTGGCTCTCATTGCTGCTGTCACCCTGTCCAACACCGCCGGCGTAGCTGTGCATCCTCCTCGCAGATCACCGCCTGGATGGGGTTCCCTCCGCTGTCCAGTCCCACCACCCCAGTGAAGTGTCAGCAGCCCCACAAGGCAGGACGGGGCTGGCACCGGCTCAGCACCAGCGCCTCAGGCCTTTTATTTCTGCAGCAAGAGAGCCTGGTCCTACAGCATGTGTATGCCAGCTAAACATGGAGAAACAGCCCTCCCCAGTTCAGGCTTTTGAGGCCTCTCGCAGGAAAAATGATCCAAGACCTGGTACGAGACGGGCACTTTGAATGCCAGAGGTCGCTGCTTTGCATCAGCAGAGACTCTGCTGTAATCCTAGACAAGGCACGGCGAGGACATGTCCACGCCGCAGTTTGGGGCAGCATGAAACAGTTTCAGCTACTGCTAAACCAGTAGGTTAATGGAGGCAGGGAAAGTCAGCGAGCACCCAGCCTGCTTCCCCGCAGTGGCGTCCCGGGGCGTCAGGACGGCAGGTGATGGATCACAGGCTCCATCATCYCTGGAGCCTCCTGTGGCTGCCAGGTGTTGAATAGAACCAGCATGTTGAGGTTCTCAGCTGATTTTGCTTTTTTCTTAAGCAGGCAGTTCTACTGCAGCTCTAGAACGTACGTGTCCACAGGCAAATCGCTGCAAGCATATTGCAGCCACCCTCTGAACGTACAGATGTGCGCAGCCCGTCAACACATTTGCACTCTGCTGCCCACTGAGCCTCTCTGCAGACGCAGCTCGGACTCCCACTCCCTTTCTCCCGTTTCGACACGGTCCACGAGGTTCAGCCGCGCTCTTCGCGAGGACAGCTGGCAGCAGCTGCCACACGCGTGGGATACCCGCTACTGCCAGAGCATTTTGAAAGGAGATTACTTCCAGTTCGCTGTTCACTTTGTTTGCGATCCATCCTACTTGCACCTTGCTCCAGTGTTATTTTCATATATTTAATAACAGATACGCTTTTACATATCTGTTAAGGGGGTGAGGGCAGCACAAGGGCTGGAGCAGATCAGATAGCAAAATCTTGTATTTTTTGCAGGGAATGTTCTTTCTGCTTTCTGAAAGCATAGCTCTACCATCTTAGCTACAAAGGCAGAATCTTTCACCTATTTTCTGTGGTGAAAATGTACCTGTTGCATTCACATGTTAAAAAAAAACCCTGGCTCCAGGAACAATTTCCAGAAAAACTGGAGTACAGTAAGCATTTAGGATACAATTGCTGACATTGCTTCTGGATGACAACAAGGAATTCTCCATTTTTTCAAACATTTTTGTTTTCCTGGTTGTGCCTGTAGGTGTGTCCAGGAAAGAATTCACTCAATGAAAAAACTCATTCGCACTGTGGTCCTGATAACTTGTGAGATATATGCTCATTGACTTGATTGCCTATTACAACAAGAACATTTCTGAAAGGAGTAGAAAACTTTCTGCAGCTTAAATCTTAACAATTTGAAATTATCAATCACAGTTCAAGAACAGGCAGCGAAGACACCTTACCTTTCTTGCTGTGTTCTTTCAGGACATTTGTGAGTGGTGCTAATTATTGCCTTTCCCAGTACGAAGAGATGCTACGTTTCTTCAGTTATATAGTCACATTCTTCTGTATTTGTTTTATACTAAAGTCATTTTACAAACAGTAAGTAATTCACATCCCAGGAACTCTGGTAAATGCATATGAGCCAGGGGAACAGCTTCAGATCCCATGCTTCTGCTGTAATGCTTTTGGCCCCAAAGAAGGGATTGCTGTTCATAGCAGCTCAGAGTCTGGCCATCAGCTTCAGACGTGTAGGGACCTGCCAGTTTGGCTCTGCAGTTCAGTAGGTGCACAGGCAATACCTGTATTCGAAGTAAAACAGTGCCAGGAAAGAAGGAAGGAAGTTTGAGCCCATCCCTATCCAGAAAGTGAAAACGGCATGTTGAAAAGTTCAGTCTAGAAGGTCAGACTTCTTTTTTTTTTTTCGACAAGATGGTGTGGTCGTTGAACTAAGGTTTATTGAGAATAGCTTTCTGAAACAGGAGGGGGAAATGTGCAGAATCAGGGGGAAACACACACTCATACACGTGGAAAAGTATCCCAGAGAGTCAGATCCCTGAGCTGCCGGGGGTTATTCCTCGTTATTCGTACGCCCTTTGGTTTCCAACCGTAGCAAATGAAGGAGGAGTCTCTAACAGCGCTGCCTGACGCTGCACTTAACCTCCAGGAAAGGCGGGTGGTGCATAAGTGAGCCCTCATCAGTCTGCGTGAACTGGAGATACGGCCCTGGGGGCAGAGCTGGCAGATACAGAAAGAAGTTGGATCCTGAAAATCGGGTGCTTTTTGCTTTGCATGCTTTATTGCCAGGACACCGTTTCTTTTGCTCTTTGCCTATTTAGGTTTCAAGCAGCCCACGCTCACACGCCTTCCTTTAAAGCCAGCTAGTCCAGCTCACTGCATTATCATCACCACCAGTCCTGCAGCTCTTCCAGTTGCTCCCTGCGCCTGTGGCGTCTCAGGACACAGCACGCTCCCTGTGCGCAGCACGTGGACCTAGCTCCCCAACGGCCTCTGTCTTGGGCAACCTTTGAAGGCACAGGAGTAAAAACCTGCCCAGTCTTCCCTAGGAATGTTTCCTTCCAAACCTGTAGTATTTTCTGAGCCTTCTGTGGTACCTTTGAGGTATTTCCTTTGGCAACCGGGAGCTGTCACCCCCCGGTGCCTTTTCCTTTCACACGAACTTTGAAAACAAGCTTTACTTCCGTTTGAGAGGGCTTAATTATTTAACATTAGTCCAAGTGAATTTGTGCTGAGCTACCATTTCCTGAGGGATCAGCATGAGGAGAGCCAGTTTCAGACTCTGAGGGACAGAGGGGAAAGGCAGAGAGGACGCACTCACCTGCCTCCTCTGCTGCTCACTTTCCCTGTGAGTAGCAATGATGGCAGCAGTGGTGGGCAAGCAGCTTTGGTGGTCATCTTCCCACACATGGCTGTGCCACTGCACTGGGGATATGCTGTCATCTACTACCTCTCATGCGGAGACAGCTGGCGAACTCCCTCCCAGGTCAGAGAAAAGAGACTCTCCACTGACGGCAGGAGCTCCTGGCCCAGGTGAGATGGCCTGAGACCGTGCTTGCGATCAAGTCCCAACAAGAACTGAAAGACGCTTCTGTTCTGACAGGTGCAACACTAAGCACAGATATGATTTTGCCTTTGCTGTGTGATATCTGCTCCCTGCACTTTGCAACCACTAAGCTACTCGTGTCTCCTGCAGGGAGAGGGATGGCTTCCAGGCCCAGACCTACCAACAATGTAGGAGGTGGCTTAGGCACCTTTAGTCCTCTCATTAGCAGCAGCTGATGAGATATAGGCCATCTCATGGACTCAGCTGGGTGCCTCCTCCCTTTCCCCCCTCCTCAGGTGTAGCAGGGCTTCATTCACCCTCTGTGCACCACCAAGCTCAAGCTGATGAAGTAGCAGCCAGCAGGACAGGGAGCACTGGGAGCTGGGGAAGAGTCCCAGAGGCTCTCTTGCCTCTTTGTGCCTTAAGCACAGGATCACTTTCCCCTTCAGAAAATGATGGTCGTTCCTGTTTAAATTGGTGCATAATTGACCATGTTCATTTGGGGGGGGGGGGGAGACTGGGAAGCACCTTTCCCAACAGCAGCAGGGCAAGAAGCAAACTGGGGGAGGAAACAGGAAGAAGCTAGAACGTGTTTAAGGATTACATCTTGGCTACGGGAAATGTACAGTGGTGACCTAGCGCTCCACAGCATGCGATTTTACACCCCATGTCACATTGGCTTGGGGTAAAGCAGGAGGTGTTAACCCCATGGGAAACAAAGGAGACCCGAGGGACAACCTCCTGCAAGCATCCCGTGGGAACACAGCAGCTAGGCAGGCAGCAGTGAGGAGAGCACAGATCTCTGCAGGCGCAGTCATACCTGCCTTGAAAAGCACATTAATGTTTTAAGTATATGAATTATTAAAAGGCTGATACTTGCTCAATTAGCCTTAAAGGGAATCTGGCTTTTTCTTTTGGGACTGTTCAAAGCAAAGGTGTCTGCTTTGGTGTTTATTTTGTAGATGCATGGCTCTAGAAACACATTTTGAGGAATTAATTGTAACTTTGTTCATTAGGAAGTTTCTTACTGCCAGCTAGCAAGAAACCCCT
This sequence comes from Apteryx rowi, assembly GCF_003343035.1. Taxonomy (NCBI): domain Eukaryota; kingdom Metazoa; phylum Chordata; class Aves; order Apterygiformes; family Apterygidae; genus Apteryx; species Apteryx rowi. Next base: position 7,702 of record NW_020449464.1, on the reverse strand, counting down.
CGTTTTCATGACAACCAAAAGAAAAGCAAGTTCCTGTGCATAAGAGTGAAAGGAATCCTGTTTAGAATGTGAATAGAGGTACAAATTACCGGGAATAAACACGTTCCAAGTAACTGGCTGTTTGCACACTAACTGGTTTTTTGAACTGTGGTTACATATAGGCAAAAAAGAATAAAAGTGGGGAAAGGGGGGCCTTGAGAGTTAATTTCTCTTTAACGTAAATAAATACTCTGAATTGCCTTAATAAAAGATGCTTTGTCTTCCTAAGCTGATCAGTGTATGTGTTATAGTTAAAATGCCTTCATCGTCTCCTTTTTTCCAGTGTGAAACTGTTCAGCAGAGTTGTGAAGGAATTAGAGCATCACCTGGTGGTACTGAGCCCGTGACAGAGACGACACATTTGTCACTATTGGCCATCCTTTCCCTGGAGCCCCAAAGCTAAAACTTGCTTGTAAAAAATGCAAACTTGCAGCTACTAAAAGATCGTTCTGTGCCTACATGTCTATGTGCACCGTATATAATAAAGAAATTCAGATACGGCAGAAGACTGTGTTTAGCATAGGCATTTGCAGCGTCATTTTCAGAAACCCCGCAGACTTATTTTTGCCTCCTGCCAGACAACATCAGCAACAGACCAAGTACTTTTTGTATTCTCCCTTTAGGACTCAGGGTACTTTCAGGAGCAGGAAACTTCAGAACCAGCCTAGAAATGCAGCAGGCAATATCAACGCGCCTGTAAAACAGGTGTAAGACACAGAGTACCCCGTGTTGCTCAAAACCCTTTTTACGACACACATGCGGACCTTCGCCTGCCTCTGCCAGGTGTCCACCACAGCCCTGCCAGGGCCACCCCACGCAGCAGGTGTCCACCGCAGCCCCGCCAAGGCCACCCCACACAGCAGGTGTCCACCACAGCCCCGCCAAGGCCACCCCACACGGCAGGTGTCCACCACAGCCCTGCCAAGGCCACCCCACAGGGCAGGTGTCCACCACAGCCCTGCCAGGGCCACCCCACACAGCATGGTGTGTCACAGCATGGTGTGGCATTGCATGGCACGGCATGGTGTGGTGCGGCACAGTGTGGCATGGTATGGCATGGCATGGTATGGTATGGTATGGCATGGTGTGGTGTGGCGTGGCACGGCGTGGCACAGCATGGCATGGGGGCTCAGCAGTAACCCTGCCAGGTAGCAGCGCACTCCAGCACACTACCAAGGGTGCCAAGGGCATTTGTTTGTTCCTGGTGCTGCCCCTTCTCCCACAAAACTCTGCGCCTCCAAGCCATTTGCCTCATTTCAGGCATTGCCCTTCCAGTCTCCGTTTTACCAACAGGCACAACACAAATGCGTGGGTGTGCGCACACACACACACACATGCACGCACACACATGCACGCACACACACATGTGCGCACACACATGCATGCACACACCCATGCACGCACACACGCACACACATGCATGCGTGCACACATGCATGCACGCACACATGCACACACACACGTGCACACACACATGCGCCCACACATGCGCCCACACATGCATGCACACACACACGTGCACACACAATACACACACGTGCACGCACACACACATGCACGCACACACATGCATGCGCACACACACGCGCACACACACATACATGCACACGCATACATACGCACGCACACACACGCGTGCACGCACACGCGTGCACGCACACACGCACAGGGTTTGGGTGGTTGCGGATTTTTTTTTTCTTTTTTCTTTTCTTAACCCTCATTAACTCCACTCACGCTGCCTCACTCTGTTTGCCAGCCCTTCAGCAGAGCTTTTTTAAAAAGCAGCCAATTAGCACCTCTTCAGCTCCAATTAGAGGAGACAAAGGCAGCGCAAAGATAACGCCACGAGAGGGGGCGGCGCGGCATCGCGTGGCTGCCGAGGGTAGCGGCGAGCGGTCCGTCGGTCGGTCCGTGCGCGGGCGGCGGCGGCCTGTTCGCCCCCTCCCCCGCCCCTTTTCGCGGGGCCCCCGGGAGCCTGGGCCCCGGTTCGGGCTCCCGAGCGCGCCCGTTTGCGCGCCCGGCGCTGCCTGCGCTCGGGCCTCCGCAGCAGCGGCTCTGGGGCTGGGATTTATGCTCGTTAAGTGCTCTGCTTGCGCTGGCTTCTAATTACACGGCAGGGCAACAATGCGGAGTTTTTTCAATGGAGTCCTTTGGAGCAGTTAATTTGGTGCCTGTACTAAATGCCCCAAAACATTAATTAGTGTGGAAGGAACCCTAATTTCCTCAGCGGCTTTCCTCTCCATTTACTTCCCTTGTTTTCACACAGGCTTGGATGAGCCTCTATAATGAAATTACCTCATTAATGCCTTTATTCTTGCGGAGTAACTCATTCAAGATCTACCATTTAGTTTTAATTTAACGCTGTCAAAAGCAAAAGGTGCATTCATGTCTTTGATTAGTGCGTTTTTTTTCTCCGTAAAGAGTGGACAGATTTAAATTATTAAGATGGCAAGTAGTGAGCTATAATTGGATACAAGCAGCACTTCAGTGAATATTAAATGCTTTCAAAGCCTGGCCTATGTAGTCCACTGACTATTAACTGTGTCCAGCGAGTTATTCTGTGGGTTTTGAATTAACAGCACCTTAGCTACTGTGAAGCAAATTAAGTTTAATTTTGTTTATAAAAACCAGTGGAGTTGCATTTATCGACATGATGTGGTTGTAGCAGAGTTCACGTTTTCCCATTATCCTATACTGACCTCATCACTTGGCTACTACTGCTAACACAGGGTCTCATCCTGTCCTCTAGTTGCGCAAAGTCTAGCTGGAGACTTGGCCACGTATGGCAAACAGGATAAGGCCTTTCATTTGCAAGAACCACTTGGCTCTTAATAGTCAGGAGGAAACCCTGCATTTGACCACGCTTTTCCCCTCTTCCACACTGGGCAATACTTCCCGGGCTCAGATCTCACAGCGTTTTCCAGACACGGGGACAATTTCACCCAGAACAAAATTGCATAAAAATTACAGAAGAAAAGGAAAGAGATATTGAAAAGTTCTCCTCTGTGGCAGTATGGAAAAATGAATGTATTTCCACAGCAATGCTTTTCTGCGCACAAAATGGAGGTGGGATCCCAGACTCTTTGCTTTGCTTTGCTTCGCTTCGTACAGAGGTTCTTCTCTGCAGATATGGTGGCCAGGAAGGCCTGGAAGTGGCTGTTCTCCATCTGGATGGGAAATATGCAGCCTGGGTAGCTGCAGTGCAGCTTGCCCTCCCCATGTGTATCAGTCCTCTCCCAAGGGGTCATTTCTATGGACAAAAGTGTGGCAACACTGACGTTTCCTCTGCTCTTCTGGGTTATGAGAAGCTTGATCCCTGGCTACTGAGAACTTCCAGTAACTTCAGTAGATTTTGAATTAAGCCCTTCTTCATTGTTTTACTATTAATTGTTTAATGTTGGTACACTGGTAAACTGATCTAAAGTGCTATGTTTCTGTAAGGATGAGGATTACCGGCTTGTTTCATCCCAGGAAAGAATGTAACAGGATCTTTAAGTAAATGGAAGTCTTTGGGATTTGTTCTTCAGAAAAACTTTCTGAAAAATGGGGCCTGCCTTCTGAAGGCATAGTGGGAAGTATGCAAGGGACACATCTTTAGGGTAAATATTTTTAATAAGGATTTTTGTGTAAAATTTCAGTCTGGCTTTAACTATTGCTTTACTTTAAGGCTTAAATAAAACAGTAATTGCATTCACATTTTTATAGGTACAAGCAATTCCTGCTGCAGGTTTTTGGCTCACTTACAGGCACAATTAAGATCAGTTAGAAGATTAATTGTTTGTCTGCAGAGCGCAGCGGCACCAAGTATGCCTAGCATTAATGGTGAATGCACACTTACAAACTCTTCTGATACCAGCAACTGACAGAGCAGAATTTAAAATCTGGCCCTTGATCTTTAATTCCCTCTCCTCTTCTTCTTCCTTTTATTTACAGGTCATAAAATATCTGAGACACGTTGGAAAAACACGTATGTCAGAAGACTTAAGCAATCTCCGGCCTGCCGGCAGGTGTGTATTATAACACAGTTCACTGTGCGGCTGCAGTGCTCCGGGGTGAAGACTCACGGAATCGCCCAGCTGGGACAGGACCTCTGGAGAGCTCTGCTCAAAGCAGGTGCGATTACCTCAGCTTGCTCAGGGCCTCGTCCACCCACGTTTTGAATGTCTCCAGAACTGTCCCTGAAATCGGCAACCACGAGTCCTCCCTCCCAGGTGAGCGCCCTTGCTTCAGGACACCACAATCGTGTGAGTCACCCAAAGAGCTTGGCTTCTGCTCCCTCTAGTCCAGCGTGGGTATCAGACCCAGAAAGCAGCCGGGAAACTTGTTCACCGAAAGAGCAAGTTGCATGTGGTGAGCCCAGGGGTAAAACCGACTGGCCACAGATAGTGGCTCAGTGAACAACTGGGCTTGGTATGACTGTTGATCCCAAGCCTAACTTGCCACAGCCTGCAGACGCTGTAGGACACACAGACGTAGCCTTTAAGAGCTGCCTGATCTTATGCTCAGGCAGAAGCTTAAGCGGATGAAAGGAAACACTAGGTACGAGCAGCAGGAATCACAACCAAAAAAACCCAGTGAAAAACCGCAGTGACAGTTTGAAGACGCTCATTCCTCGGCAAGTAGGGAAACGAGGAGAACCAGCAGAACCCTGGCAGACAGGGCAGGCACAAGGGGAAAGCGCCTGTCCCAGGGGAGGGAAAGGTGTCTGCAGCGCGGCAGGCCAGCGGAGCCCCCAGGCAATGGGCTGGGCCCGGGGGTCTTGGGAAGTGCTGTGCTGGCCAGAAGAGATGACAGCAGGCAGCGATGGCCTGGGTCGTTTTGAGGGAACGAGGCAGCCGGTGCTTCGCTGTGCGGACGTGCTGTGTTTGGGCAGCTGCCGCATGCTCCGTGACAGCTTCCATCTCTGTGCTATGCAGCTGATGGCGGGGCCAAGCAGTGAACTAAAAATGGGGGAACTGAGCTACGTTACGTATATTCCCCACTCCTGTCTGATAGTTTAATTTGGAGTTTCTCGATCGAGTTCACTGCATGGTCCCCTGTGCAGGTACCAGCATTGCTGGGTAGGAGGAAGCAGAAGGAACAGTGGGGAAGGGTGAGACAGGCTGAAAGTGTCTTAATCATTGATGGAAATGCTTGTCTGTGCTTGAGCAGGAGAGACTTTAAAGCAGCTTTAAGGAAGGACACCCACCTGAGAGCATATCTTCGCTATCTATTTTAGAAGAAGGGCTCTTAACACAGGCAGTCAGCTGCAAACTGGAAAATTAAGTACCTAGTGACAAATGCAGACTGAAGGGAGCTCTCATATTCCAGGCAGCGAGAGCATTCATTTAGCTAACGTAGCCCGTACGGATGAGACCGCAGTGCATGAGTGCCCCCTTTGGCTCTAACGAGACTTTAAGAGCTGTAAAGGAATCGCGCACAGAAGAAAGGCTTCGCAGCCCCGAAAGGTGACTTTTACAATGCAAAAAGGGGCACGTACAGGGGATGTTGAGGAAGCTGGGTGCATCTGTTACGAAGCATGAATACAGGAAGAACAGAGCAAGGAAAATCAGGAGACGCACGCAACAACAGGGCAGAAGGGTGAGCAGGCAGAGGGTCTTGGTGTGTCAGTCTGGCCAAAAAAATGCCTGGAAGTACAGCATCAGAAGGATCTAGGGGTATGTATTGCTGAGGCATAGCAAAAAGGCTGAAAAGAAATGACCCATCTCTGCCCCACGCCACAAGAGCATGGCAAGCACCACTGGGCCTGGCCAAGCTCTGATGACTCTCTCTGATGGGACAACAGGCAGTTTTGCCTGGGGGAGCGCGGGGGCCCGGCTGGTCTCCGCTGCCCGTCCTCCACATTCCCCAGCCTCCACAGCTTTGGGATTAGGTGCCAGGGAGTGTCGAGGGCTGGCTGCTCCCTGTGGGAAGGGGACCCGGGAGCTGCAGGGACACTGAGGCTGAAAGGCAGCGCGTATCCCACCACCGAGATGGGTGATGGGAGTTAAATACAACACCGAATTTCTCTAGTCCTCCCTAGGAAAGTGGACAAAACTGAGCATTCAGAATGATGAGTAACGTGTCTGTGTACAGCCTGCACTTCACTGGCTGGACCACAGGAATCTTCTTGCTTGGATACACTTAGCCACCTCTGTGCCTTAGGCTTTAGAAGCCTTTAAGGGCTTCTACAGGCAGATGAAGTCCTGCCCTGGCAGAATCTTTCCTTCTGTCCGGTGGAACCCTGGATGTCATCTACACTCGATACTTGAGAGGAAATTTTATTACTGCGTGTGGTGCCTCCACTGGTGAATTCCTGTATATGACCTGGGGCTATACAGAATACCTGGTCAAGCCTTCTATTCAGTTTGATCAAGAGGGTCCTGCCACAACAAAGCATTTAGCTGAAGGAGCATTTCACTATGAATAGCACAAATATTTGGATTCAAGTGTATGTCAGCAGCAATCAATTGAAATCTTAATAATGAAGGCCTGTGGGAACTAAATGGGGATGAAAGAATAGGAAAAGGTTCTTTGTAGGGATAAGTCAGGACATAAAGACATGCTGGTGCTATGTAAGCAGGTCGGCTGTGTTCTGCATAGAGCCAGAACTGTGCAGAAACTGTAGTAGTCTCCCTGGCCCCCACATCCCAACAATAAGGTGGTTATGGTGAAAGCAGGTTGAAAATCTGCATCTGCTGGTAAAAGAACATAACATAACCTGCCCAGAACTGGCAGGCTGAGCGACTGCAGTCGAAGAAAGCGAGTGATTAATGCGGTGCTTTGGTGTGGAGGGTCTGTGGTTTATGTATTTACATGTGAAATACATGGGGGCTAGCAGAGGCAGCAAGCGATAGAGCTGGAAGTGTACCGAACAGCCGTTATCCTCAAGGAGAGTAACAGCGGCGACCTTAGAGGAAACTAGCTGGCTATTGGGTGACAGTTCCTGTTTTAAAAAGACTCAGTGCACATTGTTTTTGAAGAACTTCATAGGGAGCCAGAGCAACACCTACAAAGGAAAGAAAATGAGCAGAGAAAATCTGCGTGATTAAGCCATCACATGGGCTTATCACACTGGGATAAAAAAGCCTTCTTAAAGAATCAAATGCCTTAAAGAAACAGAAAGGAAACAGTACCAGAAAAGATACTAACTGTAAAGTAAAAAAGGTAAATATATATGAAAAAAGACTATGTAAATAAGACACCTTTCCCCCACACACGCGTAAGTTATGCGTCAGTAATGGAAGAAGGCACATTTTTAACAAGTTGCCTGCAAAGAGGTGCCTCTCGTTTAGGATGCTGTTACACAGGTATCTGTTGGCGGCGGGGGATGATTTATCTGTTGCACTTTTCTTCATTCTGTTGTTATTTTAAACACTGGCAGACACTGAAAATAGCAAGATGTAAAATGTAACTAATTATCTCGTTTTTCCTTTTTGGTTTATCATAATATGTAGATGCTGTAAATCTCTTTGAGACTGTGAAATATCTGTTTTACCATTTCATTCCTGTTTAACAACCACCATCTACTATTAGGCTCTCAGGAGTGCAGCGATCCCGGAAGGACATGTATTTGGAGATGTGCCTTTGCAAAGGTGGTTTGGCCGCCTGGGGGGATGGATCAAAGCCTTTGAGGCTCCCTCCGATCTGTTTCATTTCCTTTTGAATTTCTTCCTTTCTTTGC
>NW_020449463.1:0-1642 GCF_003343035.1 Apteryx rowi | reverse complement strand
GAGGAGGAGGAGGAGGGCGGGAGAATTTGTAGCATATTGTTAAGAAAGAAACGGGAGGAGGGGGGGAAAAAAAAGGAAGGCTCAGACTAACCATTTCAGCAGTCCTGTCCTTGTTTGAACTGAAATTGCAACGTTCACCGAGGGATCAGTTCTGGATTTAACCCTCCTTGCCTTAAAAGCCCTATCATTTTCAAGATACTCTAGGCATATTATATAAAAATAACGACACCCTCATTTCAAACAATAATTTTTATTTTATACTTCTGTCTCTACTTTGTAGCAAATCTTTTTTTGTTTTGTTTTTTGCTGAATTGACTTTATAATAAACTTTTTTTTTAATTACATTTTTTTCTCTTTTAAAATCAAGGCTCTTTTTTTCAAAATCATCAAGCTTTTTTTTTTTTTTTTTAGGTTTACTACTGGTATGTGTAACATCTAAAACAAAGAGGAGGAAAAAATTAAAGGCAGTGAATTTGGAAAGATGCCTTCAAACAGCAAGTAAAGGTAAACTCTCACAGATCTGTTAGCAGCATTCCTTCACTCCTTCAGGCATTTAGACACGTCTTTCGTTTGTTCTTCCCTTCCTTCCTTCCTTCCTTCCTTCCTTCCTTCCTTTTTTAACTGTTCGTTTCCCACTTTCTTTCCCTCTCTCGCTCTCTTTTTTTTTTCCTTGAAGAAAAAAGACTCTTTTTTATTTTCTTTTTTTTTTGCAGTGAAATGACCAAAAACAAGCGACTGTGGAGGAAAGATGAGAGACTGTGAATTATTCACCGTATGCTTCACACGTGGACATCTATTTTGGATTCATCGCCAGTGCGTTTTTTTTGTCTGCTTTTTTGTTCTCACCTCACATACTGCCACATTTTTAGAGGAGCCCGTGGCCTGCCAGGATTTATCCTGGCCGATTACAACGTTAACATTAGGTGGCCCAGAGCCGTTCCTGAGATTTCTTTTGCACAACGAGGGCTCGAGTTGTTATTTTTATTTTTTCTATTTTTGATTTGAAGCGATAGTAAAGCTGAGGTCCGATTTGGGCTGCACGCCGCTGCCTGTTTGGTAACATTTGGCAAATAAAACACACACACACACACACACAAAAAAAAAAAAAAAAAAAAAAAAAAGAGAGAGAGAGAACGCTTCCACAGTCCTACATGGGTGTTTCACCATCAGCCACCACCACCACCATCATCATCAACCACAGATAAGCACAACGTCCCCAAAGCAACGGATGGACACTTCCTCTATAGATCCGGCACATGGAGAGGGTGTGGGTGTGAGTGTGCTCGCCCCCCTAGAAAGGCAGCCAGGTCACTAGCGCGGCCCACAGAGCCGCCAGGAGCACGGGCAAAGCCGGCGGGAGGAGAGACGTTGCCGAGCCGCTGCTGCCTCCGCACAGTTCAAATAAGCTGCCTTGGAAATCGAGGTTTTTGGACTCCCGTCTCAATTTCTCCCAAAGGTCTGTCGCTCCTTCCTGGCAATCGGTGAGAGCTGTGAGGGTGCAGGCGTGGAAATCATCCCAGTACCTGCAAGAGGGGAGAGCACCCGGCGTCAGAACAGGCACCTACGCACCCTCCCAGCGGGGCCGCCGCCGCCCCGGCCGCCCCGTCCAGGTTGCTCGATGCTCGGCGCTGCACCTCGCGCC
>NW_020449462.1:0-1644 GCF_003343035.1 Apteryx rowi | reverse complement strand
CCATGGGGAGATGGTAAGTGTATCAATAAGCCTCCCCTTCGTACACGAGGTCATCGCATGGGCTGCAGACTTTCAGCTGTTGCTTGCTTCCACAGACGCTGAGAGTACACATAAGGCTTGTGACGCACAAGGCGTAATACCGTATTTCCTGGCTTATTCCATGGGGAGGGAGGTCTGCTTTTCATCCTGGTCCGCACGTTTCTGCTGCTGTCATCTGCCATGCAGCTGAGCCCTGCCTCCCAGGAAGTCCCGGAAGGGCGCAGCCCTAGCGAGCCTGGGTCCAACAGAAATCTTTAAACCTGTGCTGCTAAGCAGAGGTCTCCTCCCCAGAGCCCAGTCCGTCACGACAGGCGTGAAAGCCTTCCTCGGGGTAGGCTCTCCAAGACTCAGGAAGGTGGAGGCAGAAGAGGAGTCCAGCGTGAAGACTGGTGTTTGTTCTGTGATCTCTTGGCTCTTGCTAGGCAGTGGTGTGGGGAAAAGGGTTGTTCCGTGTTGCGTTTTAGAAAAGCTACCTGTTCTCGTGTGGTGCTTAGCGAGGATACAGCTGCGGTACAAAGGCCTGCCTTCGCCAGGGGCCCCCTCTTGGGTGGGACTGTGTTGTCTGGAGACTGACGCAACGTAAGGAAGCAGCCCGGCTCTGTGGGTGACCTGTTGTTGAAGGGAAAGCCGCTGGGTTTCCCTTCCTGCTGGAGAAGTCACCTGCAGCAGACTTTTCCCAAGGGCTCCTTTGCTTCTTTTTGGCACCTGACTTGATGCCCAGATGCAGATCTGCCAGTGGTGGTGAAGAGCAGAAAGCTGGAGAAATGCTCCGCTCTCAGCAGGTTGCTGAGTGCCCCCGCAGCTGTTGCCCGAAGAGTTTCACAGAAGAGACCTTCAGCCCTCCTTTTGCCCCTTTCTGCACTTCCTGTTGGCCCTGTAGCCAGTCAGCAGTGCCCCGGTATTGTTGCGGCTTTGCTAAGCATGGAGACGCCCATGAGCGAGTTCTGTGTCAGGGGCGGCAGGGCTTTGCTTAGGGAACATGGAAGGGATCCAAAGCCGTGAGGACAGGTGCCCCTTGCTCCCTGGAGCAGCTGGAAAGGAAATCTCCCGTGCAGGGCAGAGAGGCCAGGAGGGAAGCCTGCCTCTGCCGTGGCTGGGGCTTGCGTGGTGCATCGGAGCAGCAGCCTAAAAGAGCCCTGGGCTGGTGTCCCTCTGGGCAGGTCCCAGGTCACTGGCTGCAGTGTGAGCCTTTGGGACAGCCCCTGAGGTGGGATACAGAGTCGCAGCTTCTCTGCTGGGCCTAAGGGTCTCTGCAGCAGAAGGCTGGCTGACATTCTTCCCCAGGCTTTCTACCCCTGGGGGCCAGCATGCCCATGGGAAACTCGCTTCAGCCTCTTCCTCAGCCTGCCCTTCGGGGAGGCACACCGAGATTGCTGGGGGAGCAGGAGGCAGAGAAGAGCTAGGTCCTGTTGCTAGCCTAATGCCAGTTTACCTGGCATGCACCCAGGAAGCCCCCTGCTCTGCCGGTGTTGATGGGCACCTTTGAAAGCAGGTCGCTGAAACCAAGCTGCCTCCTGGTGAGCCCCAGTCACGGGGGTGCTCCCGTTGGGCTCCGCGGGAGCGTCCAAAGCCTCGCCTGAAGATCTTGGCAATGCAGGACTTCTC
>NW_020449461.1:0-1662 GCF_003343035.1 Apteryx rowi | reverse complement strand
TTAATCCTTCTTCAGGCACTTCCCAGGCCATGTGGAGGGCCAGCAGGCAAGGACTTCTGGCTCTGCACTGGGAGCTCACTTCAGTGTGCCCACACTCTGAACATTGTCTTGCATKAAWGGTCGGCAATTTCAAGCCCAGTTCCACTTCCTTCTCATCTCTCCCAATCCCTCCTCTGATCTCCCTGGCCATTCCCACACCCCCTCCCCTCTTCTGCTGCAGGGCTCCGAGCTGATGATGCTGCTCTGCACAGCAAGCAGGCTGTGGGGCCACAGGGCCAGAGGGTCACTCTGCACTGGCCGTGCTGGTCAGGGTGGGAAGCAGACCCAACCAAATGGGGATCATGGCCTCTAATCCCTCCAGGGACTATGGATGTGGCAGGTGCTTGGAGGGACTAKGGAGCATTTCCAAGGGTACTAGTTGTCTCCAGGTGCGCCTCTACATCTTGCCCCGGTATCACATTGACAACATGATTCGCTCTCCAGTCTCCCTTCCCCATGCCAAGTTGTTTCCCGCTGCCTCTGCTGGGATGGCAGAGTCCTGCTTTGCCCACAGATACCTGGGTTTAGCACTTTACCCTTAGGTGACTCCACCTTGAAGGACTTCTCCCTTTTTGAGGCTCCACTCACTGCCCACCTCAGGCACACACTGTCCCAGAAGATTCCCAGAGATCTCCTGGCACCTCCAGATTCCCCTCCAGAAGGACGGACATCTGACACTGTGCTTTAACGTGTGGAACAGCCCTGGGTGTGTACATCATCATTGACAATTCATCATCTCCGCTGCTACTGGACAGTGATGGGCAAGTCCTAAATCCAGACCTTGGTCTCTAAGAGATCATTACGTGATTATGAGCTTTTTGCTTCTCAACCCATGGACATCTCTGCCCAGCAGGCCCTTTTGACATGCAATTCCTTAGGCCTATTCCTGACACCAGCTTTGGAAGAAAGGCCCAGCCTTCAGGCACTGCACTGGATGGAACTTACTTTATTACAAAGGTACTGCGCGGGAGTCAGGTCTGACACAGCATTAGACACAATTTGATGTGGGTACCAGGTGAGACAGAGCAGTCTCAATAATAGTGCAATGAATCCAAGCATTTGTGTAGCAACATGATAACAAATAATAATAATAACAATAATAATCATAATAATAATAGTAATAATAAAAGTAAAGCGAACAAAGAAAGTTCAAGGCTCGTTGTGATACCCTGGGATTCACTTGTGGAGAGCAAAGGCAATGTTACCACTGCTGAAAAAYGTCCATGAAATCACTTTCCTCAGGGCATCTTTGAGCTCCTTGTTCCTCATGCTGTAGATGAGGGGGTTCACTGTTGGAGGAACCACTGCGTACAGAACAGCCACCACCAGATCCAGAGCTGGGGAGGAGATGGAGGAGGGTTTCACGTAGGAAAACATTGCAGTGCTGATACACAGGGAGACCACGGCCAGGTGTGGAAGGCACATGGAAAAAGCTTTGTGCCGGCCCTGCTCAGAGGGGATCCTCAGCACAGCAGTGAAGATCTGCATGTAGGACAGCACAATGAAAATGAAAAACCCAAAGAATAAAGAAAGACTAACCACAATAAGCCGAACTTCCCTGAGGTAGGAGTCTGAGCAGGAAAGCTTGAGGATCTGGGGAATTTCACAGAAGAACTGGTCCAC
>NW_020449460.1:0-1664 GCF_003343035.1 Apteryx rowi | reverse complement strand
AGGACCCTACATGATGAAATACATCTTTGACATTCTCAGATTGCAATGCTGTTGTCGCCAGAAACTGGGGGCACCCTGCCGCTTTCCCCAAGAGAAGTGATGTCCTTTTGAGAACATCCTGTGTTTTCAGCTGCCTGACCTTCATGCTTAGCCACTGCTTGAGGTATGAAGAGGGAGAAGCTCTTGAGGGAGGCAAAGGAGACCTTCTGTGAGAAGGAGAGAGGCCCAGCGACTAGGTGGGGCCTAGGTGCGGTGTCGGAGCAGGGGGCTGGGTTCGGCAGATGCTGGATCTGCCTGTAGCGCTGTTTGGTGGCTCGGCTGTGACACCACCCTCCCTGCCTCCAACCTCTGCCCTACCGCTGACTGACCTGGGAGCCTTACACGTAGTATTTGATTTGCAGGGTCCCAGGAAGGAAAACTGCAGACAAGCAAAGAAAGCCCAGCACTGCACGGCAGGAGCTGGCCCAGGCTCTGCAGTCTCCTCCCAGCTCTGGACGAACTCTACACAATGGCCAGAGCAAGAGTGGGAATTCCCAGAGGGGCGCTGGGGCGACTTCCCTTCCCAGGGAAATCAGCACGGCAGCCCTGCACCCTCCAATGATAATGGGCAGCTGCAGCAATTGCTTTGGGAACCCCACTCAGTGAAAAGCCTCTTTGCCCCCTGATGTCCAACCTACTTTTCCGTCGTGTGTGATGTAATGCCCTCTCTTTAATCGCCGCAGGTGGCCTTTGCATTTGTGGTAGGTGCATAAATGAGGCTCATGCAGACTGTTGTGCTCTGTACTCAGTAAGCGGCAGTAGGGATCTGCTAGGTTGAAGTCCCCAGGTGGCTGGTGAAGCAGTGAAATCTACGTTCCACAGTGTGAACAGGACATGAAAGACCAGGACAGACCTTTCATAGCTTGTAGCATTTTTAAGCCTCAGTAGTCTAGCTTTCACTTCCCCGTTCAGCACTCAGACCAGCTCTGAGTTTCACCCAAAGGAAGGATTTCTTTACTTTGGAGACTAACTCAGTTTTACAGCCCTTGTGTTCATACATTCAGGGCACGGCAAACGCATCAATGGGGAGGGACCAGTGGTGGCACACATTCTCCCGACCTCTGGCCAGCAGGAAGCACTAGCGGGCTGCCCAGAGAGCTTGTGGAGTCTCCATCCTTGGAGAGAAGTCAAAACCCAGCTGGACATGGTCCTGAGCAACCCGCTCCAGTTGACCGTGCGTGAGCAGGGGGGTTGGACAAGACGGTGTCCAGAAGGCCCTTCCAACCTCAACTCTTCTGCGATTCTGTGATAGTTACTTGCTTGTGGCAATGGCTGGGAGCCAAACCGCAATGGTACACTCCAAGGTGACAAGTCGTTCTGATGTGCCAGGGGCCTTTCTGGCAAAGGGGAGCAGAGTTTCCTCCCTCCCTCCACTACCACTGATGATCATGATGGTAGAGTGAAACCAGGGTGCTGCGAGGGACGGGAAAGCCTGGTCGCAGCCCTGGGACATGAGTGCCACACAACTGAAGCAGACAAAATGGGCCCCAACGCATGAACTCCCACACCCGCCRAGGAACGGGGACGACCTCCCTTGGTCRCTTGGTTCCAGTCCCCGGTGACCGCATAGGGACAGAGCAGCTGCCATCATGGTCTCCAGCACGGGCGCGATTCCTGGCAGCAGG
>NW_020449459.1:0-1694 GCF_003343035.1 Apteryx rowi | reverse complement strand
GTCAGGAAAAAATGAGAGAAGGATTTGAATCATCAGGCAAAATCCAGGTCTTCTTGAAGTGTAGTGTTCAATGTGAAGATGTTGCACATTACTAATTTCTTCCAGGGGAACAGAACCAGGGGAATAAAACCTTTAATGAGGAACAAACTATACCCGATAGAGTGAATAGCCAATACTAAGCAGAGCTTCCCCCATTTTCTTCTGTTTCCTGCGGTTCTTCTGCATCAAGCCCACCAGCAGAGTACAGCACGGCTCATTCACGCTCCCTTCGTGGTCATCGTCTGGTTTGTCCAAACGGATTTTAAACTGGGGATTGGTCCAGTATGTTTCTAAAAAGCCCCAAGGCAAAACAAAAAGGAGAAGATTTTGCTCTCATGGTAACCAAGATGGTTGCCACTTGAATTACAAAGAACGTATCTTTGGAAGAACCTTTGCCTGCAGTTTGCCCCTATGCTTCCAGTATATTATATAGTTCTATGTTTTCACGGCTATGCCAAACATCAAGTGGAGCCATAGCAAATCAAAGCACCCAGATATTTCCTGGGCAGTAATAACAAACAGGCAGGAGCTGATGCCATTAATTCCAATCAGGCATTTATCTCCAGGAGACATCCTTGGCTGAGGCTGCTRTTGGTGCAAGAGGACCAAATGCCAGCAGGCCTCTCCAGAGGTCTAACCTGAAAAGGCATGCCAAACCACGCTGCCGCTGACCTGCCACACTTTCCTGGCCTGTCTAGCCCTTTGGAGGATTATTCCAGCCAGAAGCAGAAGGAGCGTAAGCAGGAAGAGCACGGAGAGGAGAAAGAAGAGAGGTGTGAATTAACTGCGCAGTGGGGAGATAATGCCCTGATGAGGAAATAAGTGTGAATTAGATCTTGATTTAGACTGCCAAGCTTTTGCTTACTATCTAAACCCTGCAGAAAGAATTTCACCTCCAAAACCTTCCTATCTAACCCCCTTCTGGTTCAGAAAGAGTTTGCTGCTTTGTTTGTTTTCTTTGTTATTTCACCAAGTGCCTGCTTGGCTGAGTCTTTACCTGGGTGTTTTCGGCTGCCCCCRGCAGTGGAGCCACGTCTCCACTGTCCATGAAACAGGGTCAGGTCCCACTTATTGACTGTGYTTCYRGTCAGTGTGTCAGGGGTCAGGTTGCAGATMTYGAGCCAGGTGAAATGCGTTTGAAAATCTGAAAACGCCATCCTGGCACACAAAAAGACCGGGTGAGTTCATCACCTGTAACAGTCAGAGCAAACGGATCCCTTTCCCAACGGGGCAGCAGATATCCGTGTCACAGAACTGCCCAAAGTCCCATTTAATTGAACTCTGAAATTTAGAACTGGCTTTTGGGAAACCCCATTTCCCACAGCCTGAAAGACCTGTATCTCATGAAGCCAATTTTTATCTGTGGCCATTATGCATTATGGCCTCAGTCGTACCATTTGCTGCCATGCACAGTCATGGGCAACCAGTCCCTCATGGATTGCACTTCACAAGTAAATTCACCAAAACTGGTGGAACCAAATGTGCAATAAGATGCTATTTAATGCRAGTAAGAGTTGGCCCTTCTGAAAGAGTCTCTCTGTAAAAAAAAGAAAGCCTCAGTTTGGTGTTTTGCTCAAATTTGACTGTGGATGTTGATTTTTACCACTCCTAGTATGTCTGCATGAGTGACAGACCTTTCGCATCGTGCTGTGAGC
>NW_020449458.1:0-1688 GCF_003343035.1 Apteryx rowi | reverse complement strand
CTTTGTTGTCCTGTGCGAGTCCCCAGGAGCTGTGTCAGGGAGTGGGGTGCATCAGGGCAGTGCCGTCAGGGCAGGAGGCTGCGGATGGAGGCAGAGGGACTCCTTGTGCCTCGGGTGCTGTGGCTGCTCCTCTGGGTGCAGCTCTGCTGGGGTAAGTGCTGCTTCCTTGTCCCACAGCCCTGGGTCCAATGGGCACCAGGGGGGTCATGGGGATCCCTCTGGAAAAGGGGTTTCATCCCAGAAAGCAATGAGACAAGGGTCAGAGGGTGCTCAAGTCCATTGACCCTGTGCTGCTCTGAGTGGGAGAAGGATGTTTGTGCTTCCAGGGCTCCTGTGCTTATGGCAGTTGGTGCCTGGGTGTGCTTATAGACACCTTGTCCTTGGGCACTCTTTTGGGACCCCTGTTCCCCCAGTGCTGTGCCCCTGAAGCTGGTGGTGGGTCAGCTGGTGACTGCAGAGCTCAGCGATCCCCAGGGCACAACCAACTCCCCGGGTGCCCAGGAGGGTTTCTGCGCTGTTCGCTGCCCTGTGGTTGGGGTGACCCCAGCCCAAGGAGGGGCGGTTTGTGCCCTGCAGAGAGAAGGGGACGAGGGCATTTGCATCCACAGCCCAGCAGAGAGATGTCCTTTGCAGCGGCCCTGGCCAAGGGCAGGGGCTGGGCTCATCCCCATGGGTGAGGAGGGGATATGGGTTGGGAGGGATTGTGGAGATCATCTCGGTGCTCTCTGGGGACACAGAAAGCCTTGTGGGAGGTGGGTGGATTTGGGTGGTGCCCAGGGCAGGTGGTGGGCAGGGGGCTGGCGTCCTGGGGAGAGCAGCCTGGGGATTTGGGGCTTCTCACAGAGAACTGGACTGGGGAGGAGCAGGTGCCCTGTGCAGAGCCTGGCGTGGTGTCTCAGTGGACATGTGCAGGGTGCAGGGGGGCTGATTGGGTGCCAGGAGGTGCCAAGGGTTCTGGGGTGGGAATGACCCGGCAGGGCCAGAGCTGGGCATCCCCCAGCCCAGCCCAGTGCAGCCTGCAGGGAGAGGAGGGACCCCGACACTGCCCCTGGGACAGCCCAGAAGGGTGAGGGCTCACACCCCTGGTGCCTGGGACTCGGCCCTGGGCAGGGGATCCTGCACAGCCACAGCGTGGGGCCTCAGCACTCTCCTAACCATCCCCGTGTCTGTGTTTGAAGGTGCTGCGGAGGTGAGGCTGGACAGCTGGTGGAGGCTGGAGGCTGGAGACTCTCCCTGTGCTGGGAGAGTGGAGGTGAAACACCAGGACCAGTGGGGGATGGTGTGTGGTTTGGGCTGGGACATAAAAGACGCTGCTGTAGTTTGTAAGCAGCTGGGCTGTGGATCTGCTCTCAAAGTTCCTCAGTATGGATATTTTGGGCCAGGATCTGGCCCGATTTGGCTTAGCTGGCTTCGCTGCACTGGCACCGAGACTGCTCTGTCTGAGTGCAAACATGCTGGTTGGGGTGGACATGTCTGCGATCATCACTGGGATGCTGGAGTGATTTGTTCAGGTAAGGAGTCAGCCAGTTCCTCACCTTTGGGGCGGGTCCTGGGATCAGGGACTAACCAGGCTGTGCCCTGAAGGAGAAATGCGTGGGTACCGGAGCAGGCCCTGACGTGGCTACTCTCACAGCCAAGCTGGGACTGTTGCTGCTGCTGTCCCTGGGGAAAGCCCCGGGTGAGCCCAC
>NW_020449457.1:0-1651 GCF_003343035.1 Apteryx rowi | reverse complement strand
CCCAAAATGACACGGGGGGGGACCCCGAGACCCTGGGGGGGGCCCCGAAATAACCCAGCAGCCCCCCCAATATCATGGGGGGGGACCCTAGAATAACAGGGAGGGGGGAGACCCCAAAATGATGCAGAAAGTGCCCAAAATGACATGGAGGGACCCAAAATGACACGGAGGGGACCCCAAAATGACCCGGGGGGGCCCCCCGCACCCCCCCCGGGGGTTAACGAGGTGGTGGGGGGGGAGCGGGCGCTAACGAGGGCGCTGGCGCAGTCTGCATCGTGGGGCCCAACGGCGTGGGCAAGAGCACCCTGCTGCTGCTGCTCACCGGGCAGCTGACGCCGGTAAGGCCACGCGCGTCCCCAAGCGTCCCCCGGTGTCCCCAAGTGTCCCCAGGGTGTCCCCACAGCGGCCCCGAGTCCCTGCGCGGTCCCCGGCGGCCCCAAGTGTCCCCACAGCGTCCCTGAGCGTCCCCATGGGGTCCCCAAGTGTCCCACGGCATCCCTGAGTGTCCTCGCGCATCCCCACGGTGTCCCCGAGCGTCCCCCGGTGTCCCCAAGTGTCCCCACGGTGTCACCAAGTCCCTGCGCAGCCCCACGGCATCCCCAAGTGTCCCTACAGCAGCCCCAAGTGTCCCCACAGTGTCCCCAAGTCCCTGCACGGCCCCATGGCATCCCCAAGTGTCCCCACAGCATCCCCGAGTGTCCCCAAGTATCCCTACAGCATCCCCGAGCGTCCCCCGGTATCCCCAAGTGTCCCCACAGTGTCCCCAAGTCCCTGCGCAGCCCCACGGCATCCCCAAGTGTCCCCACAGCATCCCCGAGTGTCCCCAAGTGTCCCCACGGCATCCCCAAGTCCCTGCGTGGCCCCACAGTGTCCCCACGTGGCCCCACAGCATCCCCGAGTCCCTGCACATCCCTGTGGCATCCCCAAGTCCCTGTGCGTCCCCATGGTGTCCCTAAGTGTCCCCACAGCATCCCTGAGTCCCTGCGCAGCCCCACGGCGGCCCCAAGTGTCCCCGAGTGTCCCCACGGCATCCCTGAGTCCCTGCGCAGCCCCATGGTGTCTCCAAGTCCCTGCGCATCCCCACAGTGTCCCCGCGGCATCCCTGAGTCCCCGTGGTGTCCCCGAATGTCCTCACGGCATCCCTGCGGTGTCCCCAAGTGTCCCCACGGCGTCCCCGAGTCCCTGCACGTCCTTGTGGCGTCCCCAAGTCCCTGCGTGTCCCCATGGTGTCCCCACATGTCCCCACGGTGTCCCCGAGTCCCTGCGCGGCCCCACGGCGTCCCCAAGTGTCCCCACAGCATCCCTGTGTCCCTGCGCAGCCCCATGGTGGCCCCAAGTCCCTGCACGTCCCTGCAGTGTCCCCGCGGCATCCCTGAGTGCCCGTGGTGTCCCTGAGTGTCCCCACGGCATCCCCGCAGTGTCCTCAAGTCCCTGCACATCCCTGTGGTGTCCCCGAGTCCCTGCGTGTCCCCACGGTGGCCCCAAGTGTCCCAACGGCGTCCCCGAGTCCCTGCACATCCCTGAGTCCCTGCGCGTCCCCACAGTGTCCCTGCAGCATCCCTGAGTCCCTGCAGTGTCCCTGAGTGTCCCCACATGTCCCCAAGTGTCCCCACGGTGTCCCCGAGTTCCTGCACATCCCCGTGGCGTCCCC
>NW_020449456.1:0-1607 GCF_003343035.1 Apteryx rowi | reverse complement strand
GATTGCCTCCCCAGCCGGGGAGGGGGGATGGTCTTCCCATCTCGTCACCCAAAACTCCTCTCCCATGTGTCCCTTCTCCTTTGCCTATCAGTGAGGGGCCCCATCAGGGCCCCGCTGCCTCCTGTCCCCCATCCTTGCCATGGAGTGGCTCTGAAGAGCAGCAGTGGGGAGCTCGTGAGCAGTGCTCAGCAGCTCCTGGGCCTCGCAGGGAAGTGAGGGCACCGGCGCAGCACTGGGGAGACCTCCCTGTGATGTAGCACATCCCACTGTGACCTCAGCTGGTGTCATCTGGGGGCTCAGTAGGTCACCACCATGGAGATGGCACAGTCAGGGAGAGAGCTGATAGATTTCCCCTCATGTTCTGGGGAAGCAGACACCTCCTGTCACCCTAGTTATTCACCAAGTCTTGAAGACAAATCCTTCAGGAACATCCCCAGATGGTGCCAGAGGCTGTGAGATATGAAAAAGGGAGCCCTGGAGAGGACATGTCTGTGTCCCTGCACTGTCAGGTCTCTGCACTGGGCAGACCTGTGTGGGAATCTAGGCCTTTGGGGTTGGTTTGCGATTTGGCATTTTTTAAAAACAGGATCAAAGTCACGTGGGATGAAACAGCACAAAGTGTGGCCACAGGCTGAGATCCTTCGGTGAGCCTCAAAAGTGATTTCTCCTGTGGGTCGCTCTTTTTGTAGAAGCGGGATGTAGGACAATCTGGGACAGGACACCGCCTCCCTCCTTGAGGCACCAAAGCAGGCTCTTTGGTTTTAGAAGTCCTCAGCAAGGTTTCTCGGTCTGCGGTGCTTGAGATGATAGGCCAGAAAAGAGCCAATGTGCCCTTAACACACATCATCTGGAGAGCTTTATCTGTGACCCTGGTCCCTGCCATGCTTCATAGCCATGGCTACTGTAGTGCACGAACATGGTGCTGCCAATCAATAAGAAAGAAAAAATATTTGGCAAAGGTAAAAACTGTGTGAAGTTTTGGAAACGAGGATTTTTGTCAATTATTGCATTGAGTTATTTTTTCAGAAGATTTCAACTTAGGACAAGAATCTCCTTTTGAAGGCTTGATTCATTGGACCACACGGAGAGGCTATTGCTACCCTGAGATGCCCTGGGGTAGCTGTGTTCCCATGTGGTGCTGGAAATTTCGGAGGTGGCTCCTATGGGACATTAGCTTGTCATTAGGAAATGTATCTCAAAACAACTCAGTTGAGGGAACCTATTTCCTTCCATTAACTAGAAAGGGAAGCCCAGGCAGCTGGGTTATCCAGAGACATCTGTACTGATGGAGTCTGGCCTGGGGTGAGATCAGCCTCCTCCCTGTTGTCCCCAAAATGAAGTGGCACTTCACTGACTGTGCAGGGAATGAAAAGGGACTGTGGCTAGATGTCTTAGGGACTCCTTTAAAACGTCATGGTAACACAGGTATGTTGAGATTTGTGCAAATTTGGCCATCCAAAAATAGATGAAGCTGGTCACCCTGCTTTCCTCACCAGTCGAGAGAGCCCGACACCTCAGAGTGAGACATGCTCTGTGCAGAGAGTGAGGAGTGGCATGGACAGCCCTGGGCAGGGGGTGGTCTTCTGAGCACCAGGCTCTGTGTGAGA
>NW_020449455.1:0-1713 GCF_003343035.1 Apteryx rowi | reverse complement strand
CCGAGTGCGGCTTGGGCTGGTCCCTCTTGCAGAAGGTCTCCTTGCAACGGCTCTCGACCGTGGAGGCCGGCGAGGGTCTCCCGCGGGGCCCCGGGGGCTGCACTGTGCGTGGTAGCGTCCTCCCGCGGGCGAAGGGGAACGTCTCCCGCTGGCACGGGGTCACCTGGGCCTTGCGACTTCTGCTCTTTGCTCAGAGCCGCTATTGCATCATTCATTTCCCTTAGCAAAGAGCTTTGGTCAGAAAACCGTTCCTCTTTCAGAAATTCTGGGAAGGGATCCTCTTCTATAGAGATCACTCTGGGCAGCGGTCCCGAAATGGTTATTTCTGCCGGCACCTTTTCCCAAACTCTGGAAATAGCAGAGCACAGGGTATAACCACAGCCACCCCGCAGCTCCCCAGCCCATGCCAGGACATCCTGAGCTGCGATCCCTCCCCAGGTCTGTCCTCCACAAACCCATCCRATCCCTTTGCAAGCCCACTTGTATTTATCCTCTATATGCACTAGAAGTTCATACAGGCAGCGACCGGGGATGGAGGAAATAGGAGCACGCTCGATGTGCTGAATAAACTTGGCAAGCTGTGCTCGAGCTGCCGCATAAGCGGGCGGCAGAGCTGGCGCCTTCACGCAGCGCGAGACGCGAGCGTGTTTCCTCCCGGGCTCTGCTATCTGCATTAGGGAGATGGAAAGACCAAGCTCGCTCTGGCAGGAGATGAGCACCCGATCCAAGGGGAGCGGATGCTGTGGAGGTGATCTAAGCGCTGAGACGAGAGACGGGTGGGTGGGAGAGGAGGCAGCGATAGCAGAGGTAAATGCAGTGATTTGCCTGGAGGTGCTGGTGGGGATTTGGGTGCTCAGCATCAGCTCCCRGGCCTCTAGGGCACGAGCTGAAGGAGCAGCTATTGCCCAGCGACGGTGGTACCTATTACCCTCCGTGGGGCTTCCCTAGGAAAAGACGCTGCTCCGAATATCAAGCCTGTTGGAGAAGGATGACCTCCCTAGGCTGCCTGGCGCTGGATAAAACCCATCCGGGGACCAGCCGCCCTGCAGCATCCCCGGGCTTTGCACCACATCAGAGCCCCAAAGCCGCCGCGGCAAAGCCAGAAGGTGAACGTGGCTTCTTGGCCCCCTCCGTCTAAGCACGACCGGCGCCCTGAGGCCCCCTTACACGTGGTGGCCGCTCTTCGGTGGCTGCTCGCCACTCTGGGATCCGAAGCTGATCYGCATCTCGGAGCGGTACTTCTCGCTCTTCTCCGGACTCGTCTGCTGTGCGAGAAAAAAGGGACGGTGGAGAGAGCGTGTCGACACGCGGCACTGCTTGCCTTTCCCCCAGGCGTCGAAGCAGCTATCCAGACCTATCGGCACGAAMTTTTGGGGGTGCCAGCCCCGATACGCTGCTCCCCGCTCCCTTCTCGAGCCCCTCCGCGGGCCCCGCTCCCTCGGGCTGCCAGCAGTCCCTGCCCGACCAGCGCGCTGACGCGTGCGCACGCGTCCCCCCCTCGCTGCCCCGCTCAAGTACCTGCGGGGACGGCGGTGTCTCGCCGGGCAGCTCCGCCGCGGGTCCGTCCCTGCAAAGACGCGGCGCAGGGGTAAAAAAAGAGCAACGGGGCCACAGGACGCCCCCCCCCCCGCTGCCTCCGTCCCAGTGCCAGGGTCACCCCGCCCCGAGATCGCTCTGCTTCCCGCAGCGAAGGAAGGGCTGAGACCCGACAAA
>NW_020449454.1:0-1659 GCF_003343035.1 Apteryx rowi | reverse complement strand
TTAAAGCTCACCGGTGGGGATAAACCCCTCCAAAGTCTGACGTTACCTTTCATGTGATAGACCCTCTCCCATATCTCATCCAGGTAGGCTTTCAAAACCCAACTGAACGGGAACTGGCAGCAGAGGGACATGTTGGGGTCTTCCGTCATCGATAACATGGGGATCTTAGCACCCACGGCCCTTGAATGGGAACAGCACAGAAAGAAAATTAATCATGCGACAGGCCATAGGTGCATGAGCTGAAGCACCTCAACGAAGTTTCTCCAGCATTCTCCTTAACAGGTTCAAAAAGCCCAGGGAGAAATTTGGTAGCAAACTCAGGGAAAAGTCACCCAAAGGCAGGACGGGAGCCCATTTTCCTGCATGGATGGCTTAAAAGCAGCAGGAGGTTTTGGTGCCAGTGGCACGACGCCCAAGACGTTTCACAGCTACGTCACCAACCGCCCAAACTCATCGGCCCTGGTTTTACCGTTTCACCACGGGATTGCATTACGAGCACCGGCTTTTACTCTCTCCCCAACTGCCCGACCGCATGTTGCCATCGAGTCTCTTACTTTCTGGCGTATTCAATTTTGAGGAGACTTTCATCCTGGAACATCTCCAACCACAGTTCTGCGAATGGGAAGCCTTGAGCAATGCGATCCAGGTTGTTGTTCGCGTCCGCCACGGCAAGGACCTGGGCGAACACGTGCGCCACGAGGTCCGCCAGGTGCATCCAGAGCGCCTGCCTGTAGAGGGATGCCACGGCTCATCATGCTGCTGCCCACCTGCCCCAAGACGGGCTCCGGAGACCCTCGGCTGCCCACTCTACAGCATTGGCCTGAAGGTCCGCGAGTCCACAAAGCAAGAAAAGATGCGGCCGAAAACTCCAGCTGCGGATGTCCAGGAGCTACATGGACCATCCTGAAGTCCCTGCCCACTTCACAGTCAACCAAATAGTTTCTTTCCGGCAAAGCCTTTCCAAAAAAAACCTCCCCCAATGCTACAGTGCTCTTAATTTCACTTTCAAGGCTGCCACTGTATTTTAGGAAGCTTCTACCTTGCTCTAGACCTTGTATATGACGAGAGCTTCTCCTCTTCTTGGTTGTCACATCTTGGCCCTTAAGTAACATGCCTCACGCAGCCCCTTTTTAATGGTTTTAGCAATGGCGCAACACCAGGAGGGCAGCACCTGGCCAGAAGTACCTGAAGGAAGTGTCCTCGAGGATGAATTCGGTGGAGAGCGCGCGGCGGAACATCCACTCCCTCAGCTCSTGGCTTATTTCCTCCCGCTCCTTCAGGAGGTGGCAGATTCGCTTTTTCAGGACAGCCATAAAGCGGCTGGAAACTAGTCGCGGAAARAGCACTGGTTAAAGCTCTCCAGACGGAGGAAAAGCTCAGCCATCTCCAAATGGGAGACTGAATCAAAAATGTTGTCTGGTTTCTGGGGTAATTGGTTCTTTTTCAGTTTTGTTTTTCCCACCAAGAAACCGGGACACAACTTTTTTTTTTTTAATTTATTTATTCTAGGTAGAAATCTACTTCCGTTTGCAAGCAGCATCTAGGATCATCTACCAAGGTGGCCAGCAAAGCTCACCCTAAAAGCTGGACATTTCAGGACAGATTCTGAGCACCAGGGATGGCGCAGGAAGGCGAAGGAGGCCCCACGTGAACTCGGTC